>NC_062563.1:10145000-10175000 GCF_022837055.1 Prionailurus viverrinus
CTGGAGCCTCCTTCAGATTCTTTGTCTGCCTCTCTCTCAGCCCCTCCCCCGCTCGTGCTCTGTCTCTCTCTCTCTCTCTCTCTCTCTCTCTCTCTCTCTCTCTCTCTCTCAAAAATAAACATTTAAAGAAATTTTTTAATTAAAAAAAAAAGAAACATTGTAGCACACTCGCTACCTGTTTAAGAATCCTCAAATTGCCCGCAGTTCTTTTAGAACGCTAGTCATATTTTACATCAACTCTCATTTTATCGCTGTGAATTGGGACAAAAAGGTCTTAGCAGCTTTTCTGTTCTGTTTTTGAAAATACTGATTCCAAAAGGAGGGCCGAGGGGCCCTTTTCCCCACCATAGGATTTTATTTTCAAATTCAGATGCAGGATATCTTAAGTCTTTTCCAGCCTGTACATTTATTTATTTACATGTATTTATTTCCCCTATTTCCATCATTGATAATATTTTGATGTCTGTCAACCTACCAGAAGGAACTGTCCCAGGTAACCAAACATAACAGAGAGAAGTGGGGACACAGACGCTCCTTCAGAACCCCCTAAAGAGAGACTGGCCACTGACAGTTTAAATCTTCAATGCTTTATCTCTTTGTGCGAGTCTTGGAATGCCATTGATACCTTCTTTGTATTTATAATTGTTTTAATTAGCCACCCAGCAGGAGCCCCTCTTCTAGCTGGATTATAGGCAGCACAGCAGGACCCAACAACCCAGTTAAAATAAAGCACAGACTTTATGGCTCCCTTAATTTCTTTTATCTGTATCAATTTTTTTTTTCTTTCTTCCCTTTCATTTTTCACTCTCTTGTTCTCCCTTCCCACCCCCTCCCCCGGTGTTTGTGGAAGGCAGGGGCGAAAAGCTTCGACTGCTCGCATGGTATTACGCTTTTGAAAAACCAAAAAAATTATGGAGAAAACGCGACCGTGGATATTTATCAGCAGTTCACATCTCCGAGAGGCAAGAAGCACACAGATGTGCTTGTCCACTGCTCTTGGTAACATTTCGTAAACCTCAACGTGATGGTATCTTGAGTGATTACGCCGAAATTGATGTCAGTTGCTAAACCCTTGTGGGCAGAGGCAGGGGCAAGTCTGCAAAAAAGGCGTCTCTGTTGCCCCTGGTGTTGTTTGTTCTTATCGACCACATCCTTCTTTTGCGGATGGAAATCTGGAGGATCAATTATGATGCAGATCTGACACCATTTCCATTTGTGGGAGCCCCGTGGCCAGGGATGTTTGGACTTTTGGAAATTCTTGCATTGTTAAGATTGTTTCCCCCTCCTTTGAACTGGATGCTGCCATTGGTGTGGCCACAAACAAACTGCCTGACCCAGAGCGAGTCCTACCGACCCAGCAGAAACGCAGAGTTTGTGGCTTCAGAGAAAGACCCGGGGTCTCCCTTTATGTGTGAATCTATAAAACTCATTTTATAGAATCAAAATTAAATTCTGGAATTAAAACAGGACTGGTCCGCGTGGAAACATTCATCATCTCTAAAAGGAATCCAGCCCAATGCTGCAAATAATCTAGCTTAATTTTTTTTTTCTAATACTCAGAAGAACTTGTTTCCATTTAAAAAGAAACGATAGCTCCAGTTATCAGAAAGGGAAAAGGCTTTGAGCTGGCTTCCGTATTTCAGTTCATTTTAAAGTCGTCAATGTTGTTGAGCTTTTTATTTTTAGAAGTTTCCAACCGTAAACATTGAGTCTGCCCTAAAGCAAGCAGCCTGACACACTGTGGGAGGGGGGGTATTTTCATCTTGTGTACGAATATTAAGTATTTGAGTGTCTTTAAAGCCGAGGGTGGTTATAATTTACATTTCCTCTTGTTAACCTGAATTATTTTTGGCTTTGTAGCCAATCAGAGACCCAGACATCCACTTGCTTTGTAAAACAGGAACACGCCACAAATACCCAGAGCAACTTGTTGGGTGCAGTTGTAAGGCTTTGAAATTCAATGAGAAGATTGAGAAGTAGCAGGCATCCCTGTGTGAGCTAGAGTCCTAAGGGCTGGGAGATTCTTGCAGGAACCTAGTGTCCTTGAGGGGCACTAAATTACTAAAGGATAAAGTAGCGAAGCCTCTTGTGTCCAAAGCTGTTTTGTGCGGTATATGTGCTCAAAAAGTTAATATATTTTGGTGGTTGCACGGCATCATGAAATGCACTAAAAATCTCTTAATGGTTCGCTTCAGAATGGCTAATTTTATGTCACGTGAATTTCACTTAGAAAAAATGAAACGATCTTTTTTTTTTTTTTTTAATTTTTTTAGCGTTTATTTTTGAGAGAGGGAGTCAGCGAGCCGGGGAGGGGCAGAGAGCAAGGGAGACACAGAATCTGAAACAGGCTCCAGGCTCTGAGCTGTCAGCACAGAGCCCGACGCAGGGCTCGAACTCACGAGCCGTGAGATCGTGACCTGAGCCGAAGTTGGACGCTTAACCAACGGAGCCACCCACGTGCCCCAAAATGAAGTGATCTTTTAAAAATAGTGAGATAATAGAATATAAACACCAGTAAGATCATTTTCTATTTTATTTTTTTTTTATTTTTTTTTTCAACGTTTATTTATTTTTGGGACAGAGAGAGACAGAGCATGAACGGGTGAGGGGCAGAGAGAGAGGGAGACACAGAATCGGAAACAGGCTCCAGGCTCTGAGCCATCAGCCCAGAGCCCGACGCGGGGCTCGAACTCACGGACCGCGAGATCGTGACCTGGCTGAAGTCGGACGCTTAACCGACTGCGCCACCCAGGCGCCCCGATCATTTTCTATTTTAAAATGTACAGGGCCGCCCGGCGGGCCCAGTCAGTGGAGCCTGCAACTGCCAGTCTTGGGGTTGTGGGTTCGAGCCCCACACTGGGTATAGAGATTACTTAAAAATAAAATCTTTGAAATAGATGAGTAAATGAAATTTACACACTTTTTTTTTTTTTAACGTATACTCTCTGGCTTAATTCCGGTAAGATACAACCCCTTCGCGAGTCCACATTTTGAATGTTAATTTCATTTTGTGGCGCAAAACAGGGACCCAAATCACCTCTAGTAACAACAGAAGGCTGGAGACTTAGAAATCCTGACCTTGACCGCTTCTCTCTAGTGGTACTTGTCCCGTCAAATAAATACAGCAGCTGACAAGTGACACCTAGTTTTCTACGTGTTGATTTACAGCTTTTGTGGGTGCTTTTCTTTGCTTAAATGGTATTAGAGTGGAAATGCTGTGCTGGGGAGCCAAGCAGCTCTGTAGTGAGAGCAGCTAAGCACTTGCTCCGAGCCCCCCTCCCTCTTCTCCACTGAGGGGTGGACCACCCAACCCTCCACGGCTGCTGCGTGGGTGCCCCAGCCAGCCTAAGTAATGGAACAGTTTTGTTTCTATCATTACCGTCACTGCTGTCTTTTTTATTTGCACAAATGGGACAACAGTGGACCCGCGATCAAAGGCAGAACATTCTCCTACATACAGAGTATGGTTCAAAGTCTGAGTAATTTTAAAGACAATTCTGTGTGTAGGTTAAAGGTAAACAGAAATATTTGTTAAAAGAAGTATTTTCTAAATCACCTGAGAGATTCTTACTCCCCTCGCAGATATTATTGAGAATATCTGCATCTGTAGAAATGCGTGCATATGCACGCAAGAAATCCCCACTGTTGTAAAATATTATATGTTAGCCTGTGCATTGTGGGAAAAAAGTCGGTGAAATCTGTTATCCCCAGAGTGGGTGGGCCCATAGCCTCCCCTCCCTGTAGAACAGATTCTGTAACACGCAAATTTTTTTGTTTATCTTGTCTTCTTTGTCCTGTATCACCAGTCCTGGAAGCAGTGCTAGGCAGGAGCCCTCCATAAATTTGTTGAATTATTGTGTGCAGTAAATGTGTAATCAGAGGCACCCCGGGTGGCTCAGCTGGTGAAGCATCCGACTTTGGCTCAGGTCATGATCTCGCGGGTCGTGGGTTGGAACCCCGCATGGGCTCTGTGCTGACAGCTCAGAGCCTGGAGCCTGTTTCAGATTCTGTGTCTCCCTCGCTCTTTGCCTCCTCCCCCGCTCACACTCTCTTTCTGTCTCTCTCAAAAATAAACATTTTTAAAAATTTTAAAAAAAGGAAAAAAGAAATAAAGGGACTTACATAAAGTAAGTTTGGCTAAATTGATGCCCTTATTGGCATAAGGAAGTTACCCTGTAACGATAGGCTGGTCAATATCCAACAAAAGACAGACTTCCTACTTTATTATTTACTTTCTTTTTTCTTAATCACGAACTGAAAAAACAAGCGTGTATTCTTAGGAATTTGTTAGAGGTCACTGAGCTCCTGAAGGGACATGCTGATGGCTCCTGAGTTGGCTAAATTATATTAGCAGAGGTCCACAGCGTTGGTTCACGTTGCTTGCCAGCTTCAGATGCTTTTAGCTACAGCTCACGAGGTCCCTCCTGGTGACATCACTCACATCTGTGGCGACTTAAGCCTCCTGTTTCTTTGAAAACGGAATTTGAGAATATGAAGGGTTTATACTCTCTAAACTAATTAGCAGTGACCAGTAACTTGAGGAGGCCAGTGTGCCCTTCAGGACACTCCGTTTACCTGGGAGTCTCGCCAAGTCAATCTCGCCGCTTCTAGGGCCTTGACCAACCCCAGTAAGGGAGGAATGGAGGCATGCTCTTTTTAAAAATAGAAAACTAATTAAGTATAGTTCTCGAGATGGTGTGTGTGTGTGTGTGTGTGTGAGTGATGTGACTTTGCAAACAAATGTAGCATCCTGCATTAGAGAAATGGATTTTAAAGGAGAAGGTCGTGCTTTGCTGAAGGAAGTTTAATTATATAAAGCGGGGGCACCTGGCTGGCTCAGTCAGTGGAGCGGGTGACTCTTGATCCCAGGGTGGTGGGTTTGAGCCCCACATTGGGCATAAAAGTTACTTTAAAATACTTACATATTTTGAAAAAGGAATAATTATATAAAGCAATTGGTTAGATCAGTACTTTAAAAGACAAGACAATAGGGCCACCTGGCTGGCTCAGCTGATAGAGTGTATGACTCTTGATCCCGAGGTTGTGAGTTCGAGCCCCACGTTGGGTATAGAGATTACTTAAAAATAAAATCTTTAAAGGGGCACCTGGGTGGCTTAGTCGGTTAGGTGTCCGACTTCAGCTCAGGTCATGATCTCACAGTCTGTGGGTTCCAGCCCCGCATCGGGCTCTGTGCTGACAGCTCAGAGTCTGGAGCCTGCTTCGGATTCTGTGTCTCCTCTCTCTGCCCCAGCCCTGCTCACACTCTGTCTCTCTCTCTCTCAAAAATAAATAAACATTTTAAAAAATTAAATAAAATCTTTAAAAATAAAAAACAGTTTTAAGAGAAGACAATAAATGAATTTTCTTGCCTAATTACAATATATGAAATATATATATAACATAAATACATGATTTATTTTCTTCCATTCTGATATGGAACAATCTCAAAATGTAATAAGTGAAGAAAGCAAGGTATAGAATGGTATATATCGCATAACAAAATATGCGTGTAAGTGGTAGATCCATACACATCTTCTTGCGTTTGGATAGAGCGTCTATGGAAGAAACGAGAAACTTGCAACAGCCATGATCGGTCACAGTGCCTTTCTGAATCCATGGTGGAGCTCGAGGCAAAAGAAAAAATCAGTTAGACTGACCCTGTTTTTATTTAACATTTTCACATTTTGTTCATAATGGATTTTTTTTCCCATTAACTTTTTTCATTTCCATTAATTTCATCTGCATTCTTTTTAAGGCATTAAAATGGTTATTTATCTCGATTACTGAGGTTTGGGCCCGCCCCTTTAAATTTGGTGCCCAAGACGAATGAAGGATCTCTTCATCCTAGCCTTAGCGGTGGCTACTCTTTCATACCGTTTAAGCTTATTTTCACCATATGCAAGTATGATTTATATTCAAAAACAGGGGGAGCGTGGCGGGGGGAAGCCACAACTGGTAGTCGGAGCCCTTTGCAATCGTGGTTCTTAATCTTTCGGGGGTTAGAGATCCCACCAAGAACCTAATGAAAGCTGCAGCCCCTCTGTGTATACAAACTACATTCTGCCTTTATTTTTTTTTTAATTTTTTTTAACGTTTATTTATTTTTGAGACAGAGAGAGACAGAGCATGAACGGGGGAGGGTCAGAGAGAGGGAGACACAGAATCTGAAACAGGCTCCAGGCTCCGAGCTGTCAGCACAGAGCCCGACGCGGGGCTCGAACTCACGGACTGTGAGATCGTGACCTGAGCCGAAGTCGGCCGCTCGACCGACTGAGCCACCCAGGCGCCCCAACAGACTACATTCTGCCTTTAATTTCAAGAAGGGTCTGTGCAAAGTCCATCTTTTAAAGAGTGTTCCCCAATTAGATACCCACGCAGCCAAATTTCCTCTTTCAACGCGTGTTGATTTTCCCTACACTCTCTCGACCACAGGAGAGAACTGAATGTCTTATTCTTATTTTCCACACCTCTTTAGTTATTTCTTACATTATTTCCTCTTAGGTTGTTTACTGGGGGGACGAACAATACAGTCCTTGCTCCCCCGGTGACAGTCACTGCTTTGGGGGTTGCTGGCAAGGTTACTGAATTGTTCCCCAAGCGAAATGACGGGTCACGGGTTAGGTACCATCCTGAAAAGGAATCATTGCTCTGGCTTTATGTCCTGTTGGATTGGGAGAGGAGAACCCCTCCAGCCCTTCGCTCAGGCCTGGACCAAGGTGTCTCAGCCTCAGCAGTACTGGAGGTTTGAGCTGGATGATTCGTTGCCGTAGGGGTTGTTCTGTGCATCGAAGGATATCTAGCAACATTCCTGACCCCTTCGATGCCAGTAGCGTCCCCAGTCATGACAACCCAAAATGTCTCCAGACAGTGCCAGATGTCCCCCCGTGGGACAAAAAAACACCCCTGAAGATTTGGTGGCTGCTTTCCAGTTTTCTTCCCAACGTTGGGGGAGTCGTTTGCCCTTCCTGTAGTAACAACGCACCGGGTAAGGCAACGTGCGATGAGGCGCTTAGGGATTCACGGAGAGCTTAGTTCTGAGGTTCTGCCCTGTTTATAAGAAATACTGTTGTTGTGGCGTGCCTGCGTGGCTCAGTTGGTTGAACTTCAGACTTCGGCTCAGGTCATGATCTCGTGGTTCGTGGGTTCGAGCCCCGCGTCGGGCTCTGTGTTGACAGCTCGGAGCCCGGAACCTGCTTCGGATTCTGTGTCTTCCTCTCTCTCTACTCCTTTCCTGCTCACGCTCTGTCTCTCTCTCTTTCTCTCTCTCTCTTAAAAATAAACATTTTTAAAAAAGAAAAGAAATACTGTTGTTGTTTGTGAGTCCTCAACCCTGGAGAAAGTCATGAAGGCCTTCCCTTCTCTCAAGGGGACCCTCCTAAACCATCGCCTTCTTGGTTGGTTGGGCCTTCGCTCCAAGAAATTAAAACGCAACCACTGACCTGTTACAAATGCCCAGCTAAAGTAATTAATCCCCAGTGTTTATGACCCCCCAACTTTACTTCCGAATGTGTTTATACCGAGCCCCAGAAAGTATGGCTTTCTGCTCCCGTGTAACCAGAATCCTACTCGTCCATCCCTTCAAGAATGCCATTGCCAGGAAGATCTCAATTGTCTCTTGGAGCTTGAAAGTATTCTTCCTAACAGGGCTTAATGGAGCGTCCAGATGCAAGAGGCATTCATGGTCATTGTCCCCTCCGGAAATATGACAGCTCCTCCGTGGAAATGGACCCTACGCTTTCAATGTTGCAGCATTCAATGGAGGGTAACATTTTTAATCTACTTGTTGGGAGCTTCATATTTCTAAGAGGGAACAGAGACGCCTTACGTCCTCCACAACCAGCAGGAAGACTTTTTTTTTTTTTTAAGACTTTTGTGCGTTTTCTTACGAGGATCTAGTTGCCATCACATTAATGTTAAGTGAGATTAATTTTTCCCACCCCCAACTGTCAAATACATGGGCCGCACAAAAATGTTTAAAAATTGAAAGGTACAAAGAATCCAAACAAATCATGATGAGTATCAACACACACAGGGAATGCCACGGAGACACTGGGATGTGCCCATCTAGTGAATGTGGTTATTATAAGGAGAACTCAGAGCTCAGAATTAATCCCTCGGGGCGCCTGGGTGTCTCAGTTGGTTAAGTGTCTGACTTGGGCTCAGGTCATGATCTCACGGTTCATGGGTTTGACCCCCACATCGGGCCCTGTGCTAGTAGCTCAGAGCCCGGAGCCTGCTTTGGATTCGGTGTCTCCCTCTCTCTCTCTGCCCCTCCCCTGCTCATGCTCTGTCTCTCTCAAAAATAGATAAACATTTAAAAAAAAAAAATTTTTTTTTTAAAGGAATTGATCCCTGAACATCAGGGCCAATACCACATCTGTAGAAGACATAATAGCCCATAAGTGATTCTGGTAAGAAGGGGAGTAAAGTCTGAGCCAAATTCTTAGCCAATCTGTCTTCATTTTGTTGGGTCAGAATACTTTTGAAGATCCTGAGTTATTTTGGTGTTTGGGGTGTTTGCTTGTCATTTCTGGCCATTTATGTGTGTGACTTGTTTAATAAGAGGTCATTCAGTCACTTGATTCGATATTCAAAAGGTACAAAGGGATGTGCTGTGAAAACATTTGCTTTTCGGGGCGCCTGGGTGGCGCAGTCGGTTAAGCGTCCGACTTCAGCCAGGTCACGATCTCGCGGTCTGTGAGTTCGAGCCCCGCGTCGGGCTCTGGGCTGATGGCTCAGAGCCTGGAGCCTGTTTCCGATTCTGTGTCTCCCTCTCTCTCTGCCCCTCCCCCGTTCGTGCTCTGTCTCTCTCTGTCCCAAAAATAAATAAACGTTGAAAACATTTGCTTTTCTTGCCCAGCCACCATTTCCCCATCCGAGAGGCAGCCACTGTTGTTGGCTTCTTGTATATCTTTCTGGAGGTTTTTTTTTTTTAAAGTTTATTTTTATTTATTGTGAGAGAGAGAGAGAGCAAGCAGGGGAGAGGCAGAGAAGAGAGGGAGACAGAGTCCCAAGCAGGCTTCAACGCCGTCAGCACAGATTCCGATATAAGGCTTGAACCCACGAACCGTGAGATCATGACCTGAGCCGAGATCAAGAGTCAGATGCTTGACCCACTGAGCCACCCAGGAGCCTCTCTGGAGGTTTTTACACATTTACAAACAAATTGTTTTATACTGTCTTTTATTTGTCGCTGCAGAGGAAGCATATTAGGCTGATCTGTATTTACTTTTTTCCACTTGCACGCGTTTCTTAGAGATTGAGCCACATCATCCACACGGAGAAAGTTACCTACCACGTTTTTAAAAATTGGTGTGTAGTATTTCAATATATACTTGTACTTAATGTTTTTAACCAGTAACCTGCTTATCGCCATTTCCGTGGTTCTACTCTTTTCTATGACAATAATGCTGCAGCGACCGTTTGTAAATACAAAAGCAAAATGTAGCAACCACCTGAATTCTCAAAACTCTTCGGCACTGCACATCAGACTCCAAAGGCGCCCTAGAAATTTTTTTTAATTATCTTAAATTAATTTTTTTTTAAGATTTATTTATTTTTGAGAGAGAGCACGCAAGCGGGGAAGGGGCAGAGGGAAGGGGGGACAGAAGATCCGAAGGGGGCTCTGCACTGACAGCTGCGAGCTTCGATGCGGGGCTCAAACTCACGAGCCCTGACATCACGACCTGAGCCGAAGTTGGACGCTCAACCAACTGAGCCACCCAGGCAGGTGCCCTGATTTTCAATTAATTTTTATAAAAGGCTTGGGATTTCCTAAGATGAGTCGTTGTTAGTATGTGCATACCGAATGGCTGTGTCTCCCCAAAATTTATATGTTGAAATCCTACTCCCCCCGCCCCAGGGTGATGGCATTAGGAGATAGGGGTTTGGGGGAGGTGATTAGGTCCCCAGAGCCAGGCCTTGTGATGGGATTAGAAGAAGAGACAGGAGGGAGCTTGCTCCCTCTCACTGTACTCCAGAGAGAGCATGTGAGAATTGAGAGGATAGTCCGCTGTCTGCAAACTGGGGAGCAGGCCTCACCAGATGTGCTGGCACCTGGATCTTGGACATCCAGCCTCTAGGCCTATGAGAAATAAATGTTTGTTTTATAGGCCACCCAGACTATCTGTCATAGTTTCGTCGTAGCAGCCTGAGTTCACTCAGACAGTCATAGATGTATTTATCTCCGGGGGCCATGGAATTGGAGGAAACACTCTCATTGCAAGCTACATCAGTCCAAACTTCTTAAGCTGTGATGGAAACCCAGCTCACATACACTTAACCAAAACAGGAAATGAGTCAGATTACTTCATTGAAAAGGCAACTGATATCTCCATATCTGCCCTGGCTTCAGGCATGGCTGCATCCAGGTGCTTAGATACCATCCCACGGGCCCTGCTTTTCTCTTAGGCGGCCTCTTTGTGCAGGATCCTCAGGAGCACCAGGCTTCTGTCCTCCCAGCTTCCGATCAACACCAAGAGGGTGTATCTTCTCTAAAGGTTGCGTCAGAGGTTCTGAACAAAAACTGCATTGTGTTTTTTTTCCGATTGGCCCGTTGCGGGTCCTGAGCCCACCTTTAATCCAATCTCTGTGGCCAGGGAGATTCAATACTGGAAGAGAGCCTCTCCGTCCACTCCCTTTGGTCCTATCTTTGTATGGGATGGAGTGGGGATACGAGGGCTGTGGCAGCCCCTTGTAACGACGTGGCGAAGTCTGAAGATGAAGCCAGTGCAAGGACAAGAGAGAGAGAGAGAGGATGGAGATACCTGAACTTTACTGAGCCACCAAACCCACCTGGGGCCGCCTACCTCCAAGGCATCTTGCTATATGAGATCATTGAATGCCCTGAGCATTTAGGCTGTGGTTCGGTGCAGCTGAAAAGATCCTAACGGTTTACAGCATCCCTGTGAAATAGACATTCTGATTTCCATTTCACAGATGAGGAAGCTGAGGCTCAGAGAGATTAAGGTTCTGGCTGAGAGCAAACAACATATGAAGGACTAAATGACAGAAAATGGTGCTGATTGTTGGTTTCCGTCTGCCTCCCCCACCCAGCCCTGCCTGTTCCCCTCAGGGCTCCAGACCTCCTGGAGGGGCATCTGCAATCCTGGCAATTGCAAGAAGCAAGCTGCTGGGAGTGGTTCTTCCCTTCCCGCCCCCCCCCCCCTCCCCACCCACCACTGGGGTCCCAGCCTTGCTCCACCAACGACCCACGTCCCGATGTGGCCGTCATCCTGGACTTGAAGCGTCCACCTCACCCCATGGCTGCCACCATGGCTGAGCCCATACCCAGGTCACAGTCCCCTCCCTGCCGCCCGTCACTAGCCCCTCGTGGCCCCTGCTTCTGCTCCTGATCCCCACACTGTGCCCTCCACCAAACGCGCGGAACGTGCTGTTCCGCTCCCCATAGGCCTCTAAGGATGCTCATCAGAAAAAACACAGACTAGGGGCGCCTGGGTGGCGCAGTCGGTTAAGCGTCCGACTTCAGCCAGGTCATGATCTCGCGGTCCGTGAGTTCGAGCCCCGCGTCAGGCTCTGGGCTGATGGCTCAGAGCCTGGAGCCTGTTTCCGATTCTGTGTCTCCCTCTCTCTCTGCCCCTCCCCCGTTCATGCTCTGTCTCTCTCTGTCCCAAAAATAAATAAACGTTGAAAAAAAAAAAAATTTAAAAAAAAGAAAAAACACAGACTAAAACCCTAAGCCCCTCCCCTTGAATAAAGTCCGGTGAGCTGGGCCCAGCTTGCCTCTCCAGACCCGTTTCCTGACGCCCCAGCCAGCCCCTCACCAGCCACCCCAGCGGCCTTTTAATCCTGCAGATCCGTGAAAGGCGGATCGGAGTGGCCCGGGTCCTGAGCGGACATCTGCCGACTGAAGGACCACGGCAGGATGGCCTTCACTGTGGGGCTCGGCTGCCCATAATAAGCCCACTCTGCCGGCACTCGCCCTCCAGCCCACAGCTATTTGCTCTAAGACACTGGTCCCCACCCAGGAGCAATTTTGCTCCCCGGGGGACATTCGGCAATATCTGGAGACATTTTTGATGTCACACTTGGACGGTGTTCTGGCATCTAGTGGGTAGAGGTCAGGGATTCTGCTCAACATCCTACGGTGCGCAGGATGCCCCGGCCCCCACCCTGCCACCCCACCCCCCCCAGAATGATCCGGCCCCAAGCACCAGAAATGCCAAGATTGAGAGACCCACCCAAGGAAATGGAGGCCCTTTTAAGAAGGGCACCTTGGGGCGCCTGGGTGGCTCAGTCAGTTGAGCAACCGACTTCAGCTCAGGTCATGATCTCACAGTCTGTGAGTTCGAGCCCCGCATCGGACTCTGTGCTGACATCTCAGAGCCTAGAGCCTGCTTTGGATTCTGGGTCTCCCTCTCTCTCTGCCCCTCCCCTGCTCATGCTCTGTCCATCTCTGTCTCAAAAATAAAAACATTAAAAAATGAGAAAAAAAAAAAAAGGGCGCCTCCCCTCTCGTTGTACTGACTTCTGGACCCCATGCGCCCTTCCCCTGCATGGACTGACGCCTTCAGGCCCTCCCTCTGCAGACCCCCAGCGTCCCAGGGAGGGTGGGGCTGGCATGTGTGTTATGGGCAGAGCCTGTCCCGTGGGACCCGCGCTGTGAGAGGCACTCGCGGTCTCCCACTCAGAACACAACGCCTGCTTAGCCAGACCCTA
The DNA here is from genome assembly GCF_022837055.1 of Prionailurus viverrinus. Taxonomy (NCBI): domain Eukaryota; kingdom Metazoa; phylum Chordata; class Mammalia; order Carnivora; family Felidae; genus Prionailurus; species Prionailurus viverrinus. The sequence goes on from NC_062563.1 coordinate 10,157,679, forward strand.
TACCCCTTGGCAGCCGTTCCCCTCCCCGTAAGCCCGACCTCTCTTTACCCCTCCCTTGGTGACCCTGGTCACAAAGCCACATTTAAGCTAATCCCTGGACTTTAGGCAGGAAGCAGGGGCGTCTTAAAGATTTGCAAGGTGCTTGTGGCTTTCACACGAAATAGAAAGTGTCCTTCACTTAGTGGGCGGAGCCAGGGATGACAGATGTCCTCACTATGGGGGACCCTGCCCCACCACCGAGGTATCTCGCGCCCTGCACAACTTTCTAAAGTCTTAGGGGCGTTGATGTAGGACCCGTAGCTCATCTGTAAGAATACTTGTCAGTGCTCATTTGTCCTCTGCATCAATCTGTAAGTTGGCTTGGCCCGTTATCCCGATGCTAATGAAGGTCAAGTTGTGCGGCATCTGGTACAAGCCTAGACTGTTCCTTCTTCTAATTACGTCCAGGCACGCCCTTGTGCTTCCTTTTACCTGTTCCACTTGGCTTCTAAACCCAACCTTGGCCATCATTGGTTGGAATCATCATCATCGGACGTCTTTCCAATGTTGTCTTCCATAATACTCCCAGACTTTTGCATATGGAATATTTTCATCCAAAAAACAAAAAAGTCACTTCTTCCAGGAAGCCCTCCCTGCCCACCCCATCCTCCTCGGCACCCATCCGCCGAGGCAGTTACCGTGTTTCATCCAGCCTCCCAAGAGTAAGGATCCTGGTTTTCTTATTCCTCCTGGTACCATATTGATTGGATACAGGAGCGGGCCCGTATATATTCGCTAGATAAGGAGGGACGGAGGGAGGGAAAGAGGAAATGATTATAGCCAGAGCTTGGTTTTTCTGCAAAAACTATTAAATAATACATCGAGGCTTCAGCTGGGGTTTGGAGGGACACATTGTAGGTTCACCGTGGAACGTTGCCTCTCGTATTCTGCTGGTTTGTATGTTCGTTATTTATTACCTTGAGGCTTGAAAATCGGTGCCTTCCTTAACGAGCAGAATCGACAAGAGTGAGTGGTCACTTTCCGTACAAGCAAAGGTTCAAGTCATTCTTTTGACAGATCGCATGACGGCCCCCCTTGTGGGCCCAGCAAAATGCCACTCCTGCCCTCAAGGGGCTCACCTGCTGGAGGGACAATCAGACTCAGAGACAGGTAATTACCGAGCTTCTTCGTGTTCGACGTGGGGGAGGGACTGGGCAGAGAGCCCGGGAGCGCTGGACGACATGGTGAGGGCTAGTATGTTATCCAAACATGTCAGTTTCTGCTGACAAATGGAACCACTAGGGGGGTGACGGCCTCCTCCAAAGCAAGCGTGACATGTGATGACTGGGGGCTGGACGCAGTGTGCTAAAGCCGTGGCCATAAATCGGATGATGTTCAAATGCGCCATCACTGGGGCAGGCAGCCTCCAAATCTGTCAAACCACTTACTTTTGGCCCCGGGTCAGCCTCTCTGGAAGGAGTTGTTTTTCCGAACTGCCCCCTTGTACTTTTCACTTCCTTACTGCCTTGTACATGATCGCTCAGGTTTGGATTAGTCCAAGTGGTTTTATAAAGGCTTTTTCTTTAAATTACAAAGGTAGTAAGTGAACACTACGACAAGTTTATAGGTTAAAAATGTATATACGTAAAAGCCGGTGAGCCTAGGGGCGCCTGGGTGGCTCAGTGAAGCGTCCGACTTCAGCTCAGGTCATGATCTCGCGGTTGGTGAGTTCGAGCCCCACGTCGGGCTCTGTGCTGACAGCTCAGAGCCCAGAACCTGCTTCGGATTCTGTGTCTCCCTGTCTCTCTGCCCTCGTCAGCTCGTGCTCTCTATCAAAAATATATAAAAATGTTCAAAAAAATTTTTTTTAAAAAACTGGTGTGCCTGGGTGGCTCCGGTGGTTGATTTCAGATCAGGTCATGATCCCAGGGTCATGGGATCGAGCCCGGCATCAGGCTCTGTGCGAAGTGTGGGCCTGCTTGAATTCTCTCTCATTCTCTCTCTCTCCCTCTGCCCTTCCTGCCCCCCCCCCCACTCCTGAGCTCTCTCTCTGTTTAAGAAAAAAAAAAAATCTTGACTGATGGCAAGACACGCCGCTGTGAAGAACAAAGACCACATTTCCCAGCCTGCCTTGCAGCTAGGCATGGTCTCATACGAGGCTCTGGCCAATGAGAAGTAACTGAAAGTGTCACAGGCCACTTCCCAGTAATGGCCTCAGGGAAGATATGTGGTCTCTCCTCTGACTCTTTGCTTTTAGGTAGAAATTGCCAAGATTATCTGGAGCTCATGCTTCCGTGTTGGACCACAGTAGGAACCACAGATTGAGAAGAGCAGAACAGCTAGATAGAATGAGCCTCAGTTCCTAATTACCGTGGAACCGCCACACTGGCATTCTGTCTATGTGTCTGTTGTTACTTTGGGTTTTCTTTCCCTCACAGCCAGATGGAGTCCTAACTCATTCAGGGCTCAGTAAATATTTCTTTGTAAATTTTTTTTCTTTACATTTGTTTTTGATAGAGACAGAGCACAAGTGGGGGGGGGGGGCGCAGAGAGAGAAGGAGACACAGAATCCGAAGCAGGTTCCAGGCTCCAGGCTCCGAGCTGTCAGCACAGAGCCCGACGCGGGGCTCGAACTCACAAACCGCAAGATCATGACCTGAGCCGAAGTCGGACGCTTAACCGACTGAGCCACCCAGGTGCCCCCTCGATAAATAGTCCTGGACTATGTAAATGAACAATTGGTGCATATGTTTCTAGATTTGCATTTGACAAAACGTTTTCTCAAGCAGTAACTTGTTTAATTTAGTAACAGTCATAAACTAAATTTGTTTTTTTGTAACTAATTCTTTTGTTTTTTTGGCGGGACTTGAATCCACGAACTGTAAGATCGTGACCTGAGCTGAAGTCGGATGCTTCACCGACTGGGCCACCCAGACGCCCCCATAAACTAAATTTCTAACACTGTACCTTCCAAAATTTACGGCCAGTTCCTGACATTTTGGTAATGTGATATATAGGATGCATTTGTATACAAAGGTCACTCGGTATGGTTTAGGCAACAATATTTAAGTACCTCACAAAACAAAAATCTTGTGCCTCCCGTTTGACACAATTCAGAGATGTCTTCCAGGAGACGGGCTCTTCCTGTCCTCTACTTCCTCTTCCCCGTCATCTTACTGATGTCTGACCTCACGGTCACAAGATGGCTGCCACCACAACCAATATGGTATTGTCACACAGCAAAGCGTGGGGGCAAAGGTGCTTTTTTTTTTTTTTTTCCTCCCTTGGCTTCTTCTTTTTGTTGGGACTAAAATCTTTTCTAGGGGCCCCCAGCTAATGCCCATCTCATTGGCCAGAGCTGGGTCACGTGAGCTCCTCCACAGGAATTACTGGCAAAAGGCAACAGAATTGCTCTGATTGAAATGGACCAGCTGGTCCTCAGGGCATAGCCCATGGACTCCTGCAGTGTCTGAGTCCCTCTGAGTCAGGGAGCTGTCAGGGCCAAACAGTTTGCATAATAATACTGAAAAGTGGGACACTCTAGGTGGCTCAGTCAGTTGAGTGTTGGACTCTTGATTTCAGCTCAGGTCATGGTCTCATAGTTCGTGGGATCAAGCCCTGCGTCGGGGCCTGTGCTGACAGCGTGGAGCCTGCTTGAGATTCTCTCTCTCTCTCTCTCTCTCTCTCTCTCTCTGCCCTTCCCCCGCTCGCTCGCTGTCTCTCTCTCAAAATAAAATGAATAAACACTAAAAAATAATAACACTAAAAAGTTTTTTGCCTGTTTTCATCGCGTGGACATCTGTACTGTTGCTATAAAGGCAGACGGGAGAAGCCTGCTGTTAGGCTGATACAGCCAGACGTTGAAGAGATTCGCAAAAATGTAAAAACCTCAGTGCCACTCCTCTCAATGGTTTTTTTTTTGGGGGGGGGGAATATTGTTGTTCATAACATTTCATAAAAATGACTTGTTTATGAATATGGAATGGGATTATTTATTATTGGTTTTAAATGAATGAATAAACATTTTAATTTTTCTCAGTTTTCATTCTTTTTGTTTGGTTGGTTTTCTTATCAGGGTAAGTGAACTCTTTATCTATTTCACCCATACCCCCCACCCACCTCCCTCTGGCAGCCACTAAATCTGAGTTTGGATTTCTGTCTCTTTTTTTCCTTTGTTTTGTTCCTTAAACTCTGTATATGAGTGAGAGGTGCCTGGCTGGCTCTGTTGGTGGAGTGTGCCACTCTCGATCTCAGGGTTGTGAGTTCAAGCCCCACATTGGGCATAGAGTTAAAAAAAAAAATTTTCACAGGGGTGCCTGGGTGGCTTGGTCGGTTAAGCATCCGACTTCGGCTCAGGTCACGATCTCGCAGTCCGTGAGTTCGAGCCCCGCGTCGGGCTCTGTGCTGACGGCTCGGAGCCTGGAGCCTGTTTCCGATTCTGTGTCTCCCTCTCTCTGTGACCCTCCCCCGTTCATGCTCTGTCTCTCTCTGTCTCAAAAATAAATAAACGTTTAAAAAAAAAAAATTAAAAAAAAAATTTTCACATATGAGTGAAATCAGATGGTATTCAGCTTTCTCTATCTGACTTATCTCACTTAGCATTATAATCTGCGGGTCCGTCCATGTTGTTCCGAATGGCAAGATTTCATTCTTTTTTATGGCCAAGTAATATCTCATTACGTGTATATGTGTGTACATGTATGTATATGTATGCATGTATATGTGCGCATCTATGTGCGTAGCCCATCTTTTATAAACGCTTTGGTTGCTTTCGTATCTTTGCTATTGCAAATAATGCTGCAGTAAACATAGAGGTACATATATCTTTTTGAACTCCTGATTGCATTTTCTTTTTCTTTTCTTTTTTTTTAACATTTATTTTTGAGACAATGCGAGAGACAGAGTGCAAGCAGCAGAGGGGCAGAGAGAGGGGGAGACACAGAAGCCGAAGCAGGCTCCAGGCCCTGAGCTGCCAGCCCAGAGCCTGACGCGGGGCTCGAACTCACAGACCGCGAGATCACGACCTGAGCCGAAGTCGGCCGCTCAACCGCCTGAGCCACCCAGGTGCCCCTTGAACTCGTGATTGCATTTTCTTTGCAAAGTCACCTAGCAGCGGAATTACTGCATCGTATGGTGTTTCTGTTTGTAATATTTTGTGGAGCCTCCGTGCTGTTTTCCGTAATCGCCGCATCAGTTTCCATTCCCAGCAATGGTGCGCAAGGCCTCATTTTTCTCCACACCCTCGCCCACACTTGCTGCTTGTTTTGTTGATTCTAGCTGTTCTGACAGGTGTGAGGTGGTGTCTCATTGTGGTTTTGATTTGTATTTCCCTGATGATGAGTGCTGTGGAGCATCTTTTCATGTGTCTGTTGACCATGTGTATGTCTTCTTTGGAAAAAAATCTATTTAGGTCCTCCGTCCATTTTTAATCAGATCATTTGGGGTTTGGGTGTTCCCTGGCGTACGTTCTTTATATATCTTGGATATTAACCCCTTGTCAAATATGTCACTTGCAAATATCTTCCCCCATTCTCTAGGCTGCCTTGTCGTTCCGTTGACGGGTCGCCTCCTCGTGCAAAAGCTTTTTATTCTGGTGTAGTCCCAAGAGCTTAAGTTGCTGCTGTTTCCCTTTGCCTAACCAGACATATCTAGAAGAATGTTTCTATCGCTAGCATCAAAGAACTCACTGCCTCCGTTTTCCTCAGTTTTCACGCCTCGGTTGGCGTCTTGAGATCAACGAATTGGAAAACTTCTAGTTTAGATGAATCGCCATTTCGTCTGCACAAAATCAAGGTCTTGTTACAAGGACTGAGAGGAAATGGCCGTCCAGTAGGCAAGCAAGAATGTCTGTCACACTTGCCAGGAATGCACAGCGTATACGCACCCTGTGGGTATATAGACCCAACAGTGCTGGCACTAATTAACTATACAACCTTCAACCGTGTCTCTACCTCTCTGTAGGCGCCTTAACACCCTAATCTGTAAGATGGGATAATGGACCACTCTTCCCATTCTGCAGATTCAGTCTTCCGGTGCGTTAAAGAGATGGAACCTGTAAGCACCCAGTACCGTGCCCGACCCATAGTTAGATGCATTGCTGTTAGCGCTCTCTCTCTCTCTTTAATTTTTACTGACGTTCTCAGTCACTTTCATCCTCATAAACTTTTGGTGCCTTAAAAGTCTGAGGCCTCCCAACGTGATGTTTTAAAATGACATGTGGTGAAATGGCCAGGACTGGGTGACACGTGAGGTTCTCACTATCAGCAGAACCTAAAATTGCACATGACCCGGGGCGCCTGGCTGGCTCAGTCGGTAGAGCACGTGACTCTTGATCTTGGGGTTGCGAGTTCCAGCCCCGTGTTGGATGTGGAACCTACTTCAAAAGAAAGAAAAAAAAAATTGCACATGACCAGCAATGGTGAGATGGTTTTTCCCTTTTCCCCAGTCCCTGATCCGTTCCCCCGCTCAACCCTCTCTCTCATATACATGCACATATGTAGCTAGCTAAAAAATCCACGTATATGTGTCCGTATTTATTTCCTCACTTCTGACTTTATAACCGTGAAGGAAACGGGTCCAGTCAATAAAAGATCCAGTGAGCAGCTTCTCAGCATTGTTTATGGGCATATCGCATTGTCCCCAGCGGGATAAAAATTGTTATTTTTTTTAAAAGCCTGAGAGACTCAGTGGGCATGGGGGAGGGCGTTCCTTTTTGGTTAATAAACACATTCTGGAACGAGTGTTGCAAGTTGCACAACATTGTGAATATACACTAAACGCCACTGAATTTTACATTTTAAAAATAGTTAAAACGGGGGACGCCTGGATGGCTCCGTCAGGGAAGCGTCTGACTTTGGCTCAGGTCATGATCTCGTAGTTAATGAGTTCAAGCCCCGTGTTGGGATCTGTGCTGACGGCTCAGAGCCTGGAGCCTGCTTTGGCTTCTGTGTCTCCCTCTCTCTCTGCCTCTCCCCTGCTTGTGCTCAGTCTCTGTCTCTCAAAACTAAAATAAACGTTAAAAAAAAAAAATTTAAGAGTTAAAATGGTAAACTTTACATCATGTGTATTATAACGCAAGAAAAAAATATTAGAAGGCCCAAGGGACTTTCTGGTCCCTTCGGGGGACACTTGGGGAGAGGGGTTGCCAACACTCAGATCCCACCGCCAGTCCTCCGTCTGAAGGGACTCGGGGCCCCACTCACAGACTTGCCTCGTCTGGGGCTGACCTCTGCACCTGCCCGCTCCACCTGTTCCTTTCCCCCTGGCCTGGAAGCTGAAAAAAACTAGAAATAAACCGGAAAAAAAAAAAAAAAGTCTTATGCAAAAAGATCTGCAAAGCTGTCCCCGGTGCCTGTGTCTTTTCCCAGAACGAAGCTGTCCTTGTCATGCACCGTGGCCATCAGTCTCTTCACCTTCCCAAGAAACGTGTTCACAGATGACGTCTTCACTCTCCCTGGTCTCAGGTGAAGAAGAGGCCTTCCTGGCACTTCCTGGAAATCCTGGAGCTGTGCAGAGACCTGCTCTTCGTTTACTGTCCCCGTGCTATCCACGACCCCATAAAATCCAGTGATCTCCTCTGCTTTTGTCCGGGCCTCTAGAGAAAATGACACTTAATCACCTCAAATTCCTTTCTGTCTCTCTCTCTCACACACACACACACACACACACACACACACACACACACACACACACCCGCCTGAGAAATAAAGCCATAAATACGGTTAGTTCTGTTGACATTCACACCGGAAGGAGCCACAGAGTTCCAAGTACTGCCCTTTCCGTTCCTACTTTATTACTGAACGGCAAGAAAAACACGGTGGTGGGGCTTTCCTGGCCATTCAGGGTAACGCCGTGGGTCTCTTTCTTCCTCCCCAAGGGGGACGAAAACATCTCTTCACTGCCAAAGCCAAAAGGCTTCCGAATGAGCTGGTTCGGCGCAGGGCCCGGCGAAGGCCACTCCGTAAAAGATGGGGAGCACGTCTGCCCACACCCGGCAGGGGCCGGCGTCCTGCAAAGAGCAGTCCTGAGCAGGCCTGCGTCCCCCCCCCCCACCCTCCTCCCCGGCTCGGGTTTGAAAATATCAACAACATTCCTGTCCACTGTAATCAAATACTTACGCAAAAGGCTATGGAATGCGCAATAATTTGTCAGGCGGCCTTTTAGCGGCATCCACGAGAGCAAACTCCGGTAGGCCCCCTTGACCCTGAGAGAGAGCGCCCTTTGACCTTCTTTGGGCCTCTTTTATGCGAGGCTTCACTCTGACCAGATGGCTAAACTATCAAAGGATTTTTATGAGTAAAAACTGCTTTCTCAACTTGCAAGTTGTATATTTCTTTCCATGTTAATGTGAACTATCAGCCCAGAGGCTTTAAATTGACAACACAAAAGGGTGCCTGCAGCTGGGGCCCCACAGACCCCCCGGCATTGTGTGTGAGCGCGGGGGTAACGGGTGTTTGCAGAGAAAACAGCTGACCCCCAGATGAGGACAATTTCAGCTAAATATTTAAAATAGCCATCAAGAAAGGAATGATTGATTGGGGGGGTTTTTTGGTGTGTGGGTGTGTGTGTTTTTTCTTCCTTTGGTTCCAGCCATGCGTGATCTTTTGTCAAGCTGCCGGCCAGCGTGCTTCCTGCGTAAATCCAAACTGTATCTTTCCTTCCCTCCCTCCCATCCCACGTTTCCACCTTTCGGGAAGGCCGGGTGACGAGTTAAAAACTATTGGATGCAGTGGCGCCTGGCACGCAAGATAGAAAATGCCAGACTTGCGTTGGATCCCAGGCAAAGCCGTCCTGAGACCGTGGGTTGGCGGTGCGTGCAAATCCGTAGCGTGTGTCCCGTCAGTTCCTGGGAGCGTTCGAATGATCAGGATGAGTTGACTCAACAAGTCTTCGTGGGCACGAACCCTGAGGCAGACACTGTCCCCGCCCGGAAGGGACTGCTGAACAGGAGCGCAAAGTCTATTGAGAAGGTGCTCGTTCATGTCGGGGCGCGGGCGAAACGACAAAGACATCAACACCCCAGCGTCAGGCAGCCTCAGCGCGGTGATGGGAACAGGACAAGACAACATAATGGGGACTGTGCAGCGAAAGGGTGGTATTCAAGGACGTATGCTTAGGAGAGGCCCCACTGAGAACGTGATGTGGCAAAGTCCGGAAGGGGAAGAAGGAGCCAGGTTCAGGAAGACGTAGGCAGTGTGGTCCGTGCAAAATAAAACGCAAGCCACAGGGGCGCCTGGGTGGCTCAGTCAGTTAAGCGGCCGACTTTAGCTCAGGTCATGATCTCACGGTCCTTGAGTTCGAGCCCCGCGTCAGGCTCTGTGCTGACAGCTCAGAGCCTGGAGCCTGTTTCGGATTCCGTGTCTCCCTCTCTCTCTGCCCGTCCCCTGTTCATGCGCTGTCTCTCTCTGTCTCAAAAATAAATAAACGTTAAAAAAAATATTTTTTTAATAAAATAAAACGCAAGCCACAGACATAGTGCTAGGTAGGTGTTCCAGTAGCCAGACTTCAAGAGGCAAAAAGAAATGGGTGGAAACCATTTAAAACTCTTTTATATTTTATTGTAAGGATGTGTTTTATTTATTTATTTTTTTGTATCTTAAGTTTATTCATTTATTTAAGTAATCTCAACACCCAACGTGGGGCTCAAACTCAGGACCCTGCCATCAAGAGTGGTACTCTCCTCCAGATTCTGTGTCTTCCTCTCTCTCTGCCCCTCCCCTGCTCATGCTCGCTCGCTCTCTCTCTCTCTCTCTCTCTCTCTCTCTCTCGCGGGCGCGCGCGCTCAAAAATAAACACTAAAAAAAGAAAAGAGGCTCCTCCGAATGAGCCAACCAGATGCCCCTACTTTATTTGCATTATTATAATTTTTATTTTGTTTTTAGTTTTTAAAACTTTTTATTTCCATTTATTTTTACATTTATTAATACGTTGTTAGCGTTAACTTCATGTAATGTTAAATTTTCCAGTAGTCAGGGGGCACCTGGGTGGTTCAGTCGGTTAAGCGTCCGACTTCAGCTCAGGTCATGATCTCACGGTTCTTGGGTTCGAGACCCGCTTTGGGCTCTGTGCTGACAGCTCAGAGCCTGGAGCCTGCTTCGGGTTCTGTGTCTCCCTCTCTCTCTCTGCCCCTCCCCCGTTCATGCTCTGTCTCTCTCTGTCTCAAAAATAAATAAACATTAAAAAAAATTTTTTATAAAAAAATTTTTCCAGTAGTCACAAAGGACTTTCAAAAAAATAACAAATGAGATTTATACTTTTTTTTTTCTTACTAATTCTTTGCAACCTGGCATGTGTTTTACACCAACCGCACATCTCCATTTGGACGTGAAACTTCCATGAAAAAGATTTGATCTGAATGTACGCTTTGTAAAGTTTACAGCTGACAAGTTACTAAACTGTGACCAAATATCCTTAAAAGCATTCTCATAACTGAGTGACGTATGAGTTTTGAAGTGTTAGTCAAAATAAAGTTAGGGGCGCCTGGGTGGCTCAGTCGGTTAAGCGTCCAACTCTTAATTTCGGCTCAGGTCATGGTCTCACGGTTCATGAGTTCGAGCCCCTCGTCAGACTCCTTCCTGACTGCGTGGACCTGCTTGGGATTCTGTGCCTCTCACTCTGTCCCTCCCCAACTTGCGTGCACATGCACGCTCTCTCTCAAAATAAATAAACTTAATTAATTAAAATAAAGTTAGAAATCCAAGTCCTCGGGTGGCCACTGTGGACCACGGCAATAGTATTGGCCAGCTCAGGGATGGGGAAGAATAGTGGAGCCCCAGAAGGGCAGCGTGGGTGAGGACCAGTCAGCACAGGGTGTAGGGGCCGGAGAGGGGTTGGCCATGCCAAGAGCAGAGTGGCCAAGGCAAAGAGCAGAGGCAGGGGCGGGCGCCTGCCAGCTCCCACCCAATCCCCGAGGCTGGGTGAAGAGCTCGGATGCGTTACAGGTGTTACTTCCGAAATGGAAGGCAGGGGTGGAGAGTGAGAAGAAGTTTCTCTGTGATCAGCTCCTGGTAACACTGTCCGTGGCCACACCACACAACCCAGGAACAGGGGCTAACAATTTAGGCCCGAGGTTATAAAGGAGGCTCACAGCCCTGCTGGAATAGCAAAATACCGCAAACAAACTCAATATCCGCCAGCCAGAGAGGGAATACGATCCTGCAGTTGAAAAGAATCATCCATATCAGCATGATACATCTGAAAACAAAATAAGTAGAACAAGAAACTATTTATGTACATTAAAGTAACGTAACATTTAGAGATAGATGTATGTAGACACGTACATACATACATACAGAATATTAAAATTGTAACGTAGGGCTAGGAGGAAACACAAATTTCATGAGAGCAATAACTTTTTGGGTGGAGGGGGCTTGAGGAAGGGCAGAGTGGGCTGAACTTTGTATGTTTTATTTTTTTATTCAAAAAGTATCTGAGAGGGGCGCCTGGGTGGCGCAGTCAGTTAAGCGTCTGACTTCAGCCAGGTCACAATCTCTCGGTCCGTGAGTTCGAGCCCCTCGTCAGGCTCTGGGCTGATGGCTCGGAGCCTGGAGCCTGTTTCCGATTCTGCGTCTCCCTCTCTCTCTGCCCCTCCCCCGTTCATGCTCTGTCTCTCTCTGTCCCAAAAATAAATTTAAAAACGTTGAAAAAAAATTAAAAAAAAAATGCAAACCTTTAAAAAAAAAAAGTATCTGAGAGATTGTAACACAAAGATTATATTTGGTGACTGGGGGCACCAGGAATATAGGTGTTTATGATACTGCCTTCTGTTGATTTGAACAGTCTCCAAATGAAAAGAAAAAGCCCATTGTAACCGACGAGAAAGGAAACCTCTTTCGCTTCCCCCCCCCCCCCCCCCCAGGTCCTCGTGTCTTGTCTGTCCCTGTGTTTCCTGTAACCTTCCAGTGCTGACTATGGCTCGGAATGAAAGAGTGCACACGTATTACACACTGTGTTTACTTATAACCTTTTCTGGAAGAAAAAAAAAAAAAGTTGCTGACCTGGTTCAGCACATGTCTGAGGCTGACCATCGAAAGGATTTTTAACTCTTTCATCACTGGCATCAAGCCATTGTGTGTGTGTGTGTGTGTGTGTGTGTGTGTGTGTGTGTGTATGTATGACTTCAAGATTTAAGGTTTGCAAGTTTCTCTACCTCCTTTTTACTATTTGGAGCACTGAAGACCAAACATGTTCCATGATGAGCGAAAAAAAAAAAATAGTAAAAAATGTAAAAGTTGACAGCCCAGTTCGCCACTGGCACGAAGAAACTAAAGAAATTCTTCTTTTCTGATTTCTGAAGATATAACCCCTCTCGCGGACCACATGTTTGCGCCCCCCACCCCCCACCAAAATGTATATGTTGAAACTCCAATCCGCGGTGGGATGGTTTTAGGAGGCGGGGCCTTTGGCAGATGATGAGGTCATGAGAGGGGGGGGGCCCCAGGATGAAATTAGTGCCCTCATATAAAGAGACACGAGGGGCACCTGGGTGGCTCAGTCGGTTAAGCCTCCAACTTCGGCTCAGGTCCTGATTCATGAACTCATGGTTCGTGAGTTCACGCCCCTGTGCTGACAGCTCAGAGCCTAGAGTCTGCTTAGGATTCTGTGTGTCCCTCTCTCTCTCTGCCTCTCCCCGGCTTGTGCTCTGTCTCTCTTTCTCAAAAATAAAATATTAAAAATAAATTTTTTTAGCAAAAAAATATAAAGAGACACGGGAGAGTTGCCTTCGGTCTCTCTCTGCTCTCCGCTGGCCATGTGAGGATACAGTGAGAAGGTGGCTGTCTGCAAAGCCGGACGAGAGCCCTCCCCAGACACCAGGTCTGTGGCCTTGATCTTGGCCATCCCAGCCTTCATAAATGGGAGAAATCGATGTTTGTTGTCTAAGCCACCCAGCCCGTGATCCCTCGTTACAGCAACTCGAGCTGACCGCGGCAGCTGCGTATACAGCCTTTCTGTGAACCCATCACTCGCTGTGGGGCCTGTAACACTCAGCTTCCGAGGCCTTAGATTCCCCTCCGTCTAACGGACGTAATGGTAATCCTGGCTTCCTCACCAAACCAATACGAGGTATAAATGCAACAATCCACGTAAAGGCCTTAGTACACTTTGGACGAAATACATACTCCGTGATCATTCCCGTCTCTATCTCTTTTTGCGTTCACATTGATGCCGTGTGAGATAGGAGCCGGGAGCACTGGTTTTGTGGTCGGAAAGGTGGGTTGGAAACCTGATTCACCCACTGCCTAAGTGAACTTGGGCACCTAGCCACAGAGTAGTTCAGAGAACTAGACGAGATGGCCCTCGTGAAGCCCCTGATGGGACCAGGCACGAGGTGAGTGCTCGAGGGATGCCAGCCACTGGAGAGCCTTCTTATGGGGGCTGTGGCCCTCCTTCAACCTGGACAGAAGGACTGCTGGCAACAGAGAATGCACCAGCATTTCAGCGAGGCTCGTCTGCTCCCACATACGGCTCACGGGCCGACTTAGTCTTGCAAAGTCATTAAAATAATGTCTTGTGGGGGGCGCCCGGGTGGCTCTGTCGGTTGAGCGTCTGACTGGATTTCGGCTCAGGTCTCGATCTCACGGTTCGTGGGATCGAGCTCCACGCCAGGCTCTGTGCTGACAGCATGGAGCCTGCTTGGGATTCTCTCTCTCCCGCTTGCTCTCTCTCTGCCCCTCCCCTGCTGATGCTCTCTCCTCAAAATGAATAAACTTAAAAAAAAATACTTGTTTGTCCAGAAAATGTCATTCTGAGTTGCGTAAATATACACCATCACACGTTCTTGTTTTTTAAACATCTTTGCGTGTTTAGAAGGACAATTTGGCCTCCAAATTCAAGCCTGTTGCTTTCTTTAAGAAAAAAAAAGTTTATTCATTTGTTTTGTGAGAGAGAGAGAACCCCAAGCAGGCTCTGCACTGTCAGCACAGAGCCCGATGCAGGGTTCAAACCCACAAACTGCGAGACGGTGACCTGAGCCAAAACCAAGAGTCGGGCACTTAACCGACGGAGCCACCCAGGCGCCCGGAAGCCTGTTGCTTTTTTAAATTTCTCCAGTTATTATTCTTAACCCATCAGCCTTGCTTATCCAGCCAAGTTTATCAATGGCAAATGTTGCTGGCTTCACTGAGTTATGACTATAAACACAAGGAATATGAGAACAAGGCAGAAGGTGGCTTCTTTATAACCAGCTGTAATTTATCCAAGGTTTTGTCCTGGCCTTTGATTTGGAGCTGACTCTGGATCTAGTGTCCTTCTGATTGCATTAGGGGCAGCCTCAGGGGTCAGACACAATTCCAAGGTCCTGGAATCAGTTAGGAGACTGGAGAATGCACATGTGTGGAGGGACAAGGGAAGAGGCTTTTGTAAAAATCACCGTCCAAGACTCAAACACCAGCTGCCCAGGTGACCTTGGGAGAGGACAGGGCCAACTTCAGGGAGGTGCAACCTGTCCCTGTGCCCAGAGTTTAATGCTCTGCCGTGGCTATCTTGAAATTCTTTTTTTTTCTTGATGTTTATTTCATTTTGAAGGAGAGAGAGACAGAGTATGAGCGAGGGAGGGACAGAGAGAGAGGGAGACACAGGATCCGAAGCGGGCTCCAGGCTCCCAGCTGTCGGCACAGAGCCCGACGCGGGGCTCGAACTCACAAACTGCGAGATCATGACCTGAGCCTAAGTCCAAAGCCTCACTGACTGAGCGACGCAGGCTCACCGCCATCTTGAAATGCTTCAGATTGTACCAAGATGCCTTACACTTTGATGTGGCGCTGGCCCCTGCCAGTTCTGTAGCTGGTCCTGGGAGAGGAAGCCAAGGCCTTTTTGCTCATGCCGGGCACAGCTGTGAGTGTTACAAGTGATGACAAGCATACTGTGCACCCAGGGAATAATACTGATCACAAGGGACATGCATGAACCAAAAACTCCACACAGACGATTTCATTTCATCCTCCACAGGACCCATTTTACAGATGATAAAACTGAGGCTTACAGACAGTACCAGTAGGTCGCATCAGCAAGCACTCAGGATCTCCTTTACGTTTCACAGAATCCTGTGAGATATGAACTACTGGGTCCACCACATCTGAGTTCTTACAAATAGGTCAGCTGTGAACACAGTAAGAAAAAAAAAGAGGGGCACCCGGGTGGCTCAGCGGGTCGGGGGTCTGACTTCGGCTCAGGTCATGATCTCCCGGTTCGTGAGTTCCAGCCCCACGTCGAGCTCTGTGCTGATAGCTCAGAGCCTGGATGGAGCCTGCTTTGCGTTCTGTGTCTCCCCCTCTCTCTGCCCCTTCCCTGCTCGTGCTCTGCCTCTCCATAATAAATAAATATTTAAAAAAATTTTTTTTTCACTTAAAAAAGAGGGGCGCCTGGGTGGCTCAGTCGGTTAGGTGCCCGACTTCGGCTCAGGTCATGATCTCACAGTCCGTGAGTTCGATCCCCGCGTCGGGCTCTGTGCTGACAGCTCAGAGCCTGGAGCTTGCTTCGGATTCTGCGTCTCCCTCTCTCTCTGACCCTCCCCCGTTCATGCTCTATCTCTCTCTGTCTCAAAAATAAATAAACATTAAAAAAAATTTAAAAAAAAAGAGAATAATCCAAAGAAAGCAGAAGGAAGATGGTAATGAAAGGTTAAGTCTAAAAATAACAAAATAGAAAACAAAACATTTGGGGAGAAAGAAGTAGCCAAGCCAAAAGCTGGTTCTTTGAGGAGACTAATAATCTAAGAAAAATATCTAACTCGACGGATCAAGGCAAATAAAAAAATATAAAAAAATCAGCAGTAGAAAGAGAGCTTAACCACACATACAGAAGAGTGATTGAAGCTTAATACCATAAGAGGTTTTATGATTTAAAAAAAACATGAATATTTGGTGAAATTAGCAGCTTCTTAGGGAAGCATCATTTACCAAACCTGAGTGAAGAGATCCAGAGATCTAAATAGACCTAATGCTGTTGGGGAGACCGAAGCAAGAGCTAATATTCGTGGGCACATGGACACAAACACACACACACACACACACACACACACACACACCTGGCATACGCACGTTCACAGGCTAGTTCTACCAAACATTTAAGAAACAGGAAAATGGAGACTGTTGACTGCCGCCTGATCCTAACAGCTAACATTTATTGAGCACTTACTGTGCACCTAAGCACCGTGCTGAAAGCTCTCTGCGTATAATGTCAAACAAGATGGGTACTTATTGTCCTCATGTTGCAGATAAGGACATTAAGCCTCAAAGATGTTAAGCGGCTTCCCGGAGGCATGCCGATGGCAAGGGGTAGAGCTGGGATTTGAACAAGGCTCTTCTATCAACTCCGTAACTAACATCCATTGTCTCTGCGTTCCACCACCGCTCTGAACTGGTTGAGGGAAGCCATGTAGTCTGGGTCGAAGGGACAGAAAGAGCAGGACCTTTGCGGTCCCTGGCTTGACTCGCGTTCTGTTACAGTCCCTTGGATGTTCACGGAGCACCTAACGGAGGTCCCTGCCCCCACCAAGCTCGTATTCTAGTACTCTGGGATTAGGCATTCTTTTTTATCCTCCCCTTAAGAGATAGCAGCTATTGTCAGCAGAAGGGCATTGTCCTTTGGAATCGGAAGGTAATCGAGCTGGAAGGTATGACCTGATGGGTATCTCAGCCCCACGATTAACAACAAGAAGACAGAAGAAATAAGAATCGTGCCGTGTTTATACTTCACATGTGGAATCCCGTTTTGACCAAGGCCATTTGTGATTTGGTAATTCGAAATTAAACAAAAGTGCGGGGACGGTCTCCCAGGGTCGGTTTTATATTATCTTGACTTACTCCCATGTTACGGATAAGGAGATACAGCTCAGGGAGGTGAGGGAAGCCAGATGTTTGAGCCCCAAACCCAATGGTCCCTCATTTGGCATGACAGTCCTGGATACCGTGGAATCCCGGTGCAGAAAGAGGAGAGCTGGTTCCTTGTTTTGTTTGTGTTGAGAGAGAGAGAAAGAGAGAGAAAGCTCACATTCGAGTGGAAGAGGGGCAGAGAGAGGGAGAGAGAATCCCAGGCAGGCTCCATGTGCTGTCAGTGCAGAGTCCGATGTGGGGCTTGAACCCGCGAAACGTGAGATCATGACCTGAGCTGAAATCAAGGGTCAGACACTCAACCGACCGAGCCACCCAGGCGCCCAAAAAAAGGAGCATTTTTCAGGGACTTTTTGTAAGTAACATTTGTTGAACACATTACATGCCAGGCGTGGTGCCTGGCACGTTTCGTGGGCTACCTCGTGGGGCAGCTACGTTGCTTAGCTCCATTTTACAGATGGGGACACTGAAGCCCAGAGACCACTGAGTAGCAGCTAATAACACAGGGTTTGAA